>NC_041409.2:36041652-36046652 GCF_900747795.2 Erpetoichthys calabaricus | reverse complement strand
AGTATATTAAACGCTATTGACGTTTTACCAAGGTGCTCTGTGATTTAACTTTGTTAAAATGATATCGAAAAATACCAGTCGTCAGTTGTATTTTCAGTCGTTTTGGCGTGTTTACTGTTCTGTTACCAAAAAATTCTTCAACGGGGCTCATCAACAAAGAAACATGGATAGTAAGATTTAGTAAAATATCAGTAATAATAATACATTGCTCGACACCCAGTAACACTTTACAGACATTTAAAAGACTGCTCGTTAAAATAAATGTAGCAATCCATTGTCATGCTATAAGTGATAGCTTGCTCTTAAACATTTGCACAGGTGGTTTTTCCTGGGGATAAAAAAGGAAAAAAAAATCCATGGGAAAGGCTTTGTTGTTGAACTCAAATTTCACCTCCGCCATGTGAGTCATTAAAACTATCGGAATGAAAACGCATGTCTCATCCACATGGTCGGGATGCTCATTTCCATGACTGCTGCAGAGCCGTAAAATGTGTGTCCTCTGACTGCTGATTAAAAAATTAACACTAGAGAGGTAAAATTATGCAAAATTGATTTTAAAAGGTCGTAGGTATAGTTTTATATATAATCTTCTCCATTATGTGTCTGTATCCTATCCCCTACAGGGAACACTCATTTCCATGGCTGGAGCAGATCCGCTTGTGTGCACCCTATCTGCTGCTTTCAAAATGAACCCTGGATAAGTAATATTATCTGTAATCCATGGTAAAAGATTGATGAAAGTCTTCTACATCACTTTCAAGTCTACTATGTCCCATTGTCCTCTCCATTCAAAGGGACACTCACTTCTACAGCTGAGCTTTTGCCTCAGAGTTGTGAGCCCCAACTGTTGCTTGCAGAATGAACATTAGACAGCTCAAATTGTTATTGGATTGGCTATTTTTTTTCATTATATATTAATTTATTTATTCATTCAGCCTCTGTTAAAAAAAAGCACATTTTCCCTTAGAGGACAAATAGAATTCTATCTATCTATCTATCTATCTATCTATCTATCTATCTATGAGATTTTGAAACATTCATATTATTTGTCAAATGAGGTACCAAATATCCACTGATACACTTTTGTATGACAATTAAAGTCAATTAAAGAGTCCGACAAACAGCAACTGAGATATTGAAACATTTTATTGAATCTGTTCTGACAGTTATAGTCTTTTAATTAAAATAATGATTATAATTATCAGAAAACGTAGCCATTTTAATGTCAGCATAAAACCAGGCCAGTAACATCTTTGTGAAATAATATCAGCAGTTTTATAAATTCCAGAATGTACACCGATAGCACTGGCATGAACTTCCTTTCCTTTTTTTTTAAAATAGCCTTGAAAATTGTTAGTATCTGTTCTCTATCCAAGCCACCCATTTACAAAAGAGATTTACAGGCTTGGGCCAAAAGATAAAAAATTAGACGGAAAGAAATGCCAGTCTAGTGCTTGCCACACTGACACTCGCTCATACTACTACAGTTTAAAAGTGCCACCCAACCTGATGCCAACTCTTTCAGATGGGTAGTGAAACCTGGAAAATGTATTAATTGGCACAGGAAAAAAGTTTAAAGACTTATTCTGACAGTGACCAAGTTGGGGATTGTTGATCTGTGAAGTGGCAGTAAAAATAAAAAAATATTTTAAAAATCTGATTACAAAATATATCAAGAAACATCAAAAGGTATATAATGATTAATTTATGAAAACTCCATAGAATAGTTTCTAATACATGTTTTTCTTTCAACAGTCATGCTAATGTCAGAATTTGTGTGTTTTATTACCTATACTTTGTGCACATATTGAAGCTGTTTTATGAAAAACACAAGCACATGAGTAAATAATTGTCAGCGGTTACAATTTAAATGTATATTTGCAGTATATTACTGTATCATGAAATGCCAAATTAGAAATGAGAAGATGATGAAAAGTTATTTTTGCTCAATATACTTTAAACAAACTGATCACAAAATTTCCTAATTAGTTTGACTTTGTTGGTATCCTAGAGTGGCACATATCTTGGAAGAAGTCCTATCAGGTTTATTTGAATTTTAAAAAACCTAAATAATAATAATAATAATAATAATAATAATATCTTACATTTATATAGCATTTCTCTGGCTACTCACAGTGATTTTCATAGACATACTTAAAAAAGACAGTCCTATCAGGTTTATTTGAATTTTAAAAAACCTAAATAATAATAATAATAATAATAATAATATCCATCCATCCATCCATTCTCTTCCGCTTATCCGAGGTCGGGTCGCGGGGGCAGCAGCTTGAGCAGAGATGCCCAGACTTCCCTCTCCCCGGCCACTTCTTCTAGCTCTTCCGGGAGAATCCCGAGGCGTTCCCAGGCCAGCCGGGAGACATAGTCCCTCCAGCGTGTCCTGGGTCTTCCCCGGGGCCTCCTCCCGGTTGGACGTGCCCGGAACACCTCCCCAGGGAGGCGTCCAGGAGGCATCCTGATCAGATGCCCGAGCCACCTCATCTAACTCCTCTCGATGCAGAGGAGCAGCGGCTCTACTCTGAGCCCCTCCCGGATGACTGAGCTTCTCACCCTATCTTTAAGGGAGAGCCCAGACACCCTGCGGAGGAAACTCATTTCAGCCGCTTGTATTCGCGATCTCGTTCTTTCGGTCACTACCCATAGCTCATGACCATAGGTGAGGGTAGGAACATAGATCGACCGGTAAATTGAGAGCTTTGCTTTATGGCTCAGCTCCTTTTTCACCACGACAGACCGATGCAGAGCCCGCATCACTGCGGACGCCGCACCGATCCGCCTGTCGATCTCACGCTCCATTCTTCCCTCACTCGTGAACAAGACCCCGAGATACTTGAACTCCTCCACTTGAGGCAGGATCTCGCTCCCAACCCTGAGAGGGCACTCCACCCTTCTCCGGCTGAGGACCATGGTCTCGGATTTGGAGGTGCTGATTCCCATCCCAGCCGCTTCACACTCAGCTGCGAACCGATCCAGAGAGAGCTGAAGATCACAGCCTGATGAAGCAAACAGGACAACATCATCTGCAAAAAGCAGTGACCCAATCCTGAGTCCACCAAACCGGACCCCCTCAACACCCTGGCTGCGCCTAGAAATTCTGTCCATAAAAGTTATGAACAGAATCGGTGACAAAGGGCAGCCCTGGCGGAGTCCAACTCTCACTGGAAACGGGTTCGACTTACTGCCGGCAATGCGGACCAAACTCTGACACCGGTTGTACAGGGACCGAACCGCCCTTATCAAGGGGTCCGGTACTCCATACTCCCGGAGCACCCCCCACAGGATCCCCCGAGGAACACGGTCGAACGCCTTTTCCAAGTCCACAAAACACATGTAGACTGGTTGGGCGAACTCCCATGCACCCTCCAGGACTCTGCTAAGGGTGTAGAGCTGGTCCACTGTTCCGCGACCAGGACGAAAACCACACTGTTCCTCCTGAATCCGAGGTTCGACTATCCGACGGACCCTCCTCTCCAGAACCCCCGAAAAGACTTTTCCAGGGAGGCTGAGGAGTGTGATCCCTCTGTAGTTGGAACACACCCTCCGGTCCCCCTTCTTAAAGAGGGGGACCACCACCCCGGTCTGCCAATCCAGAGGCACTGTCCCTGATGTCCATGCGATGTTGTAGAGACGTGTCAACCAAGACAGCCCTACAACATCCAGAGCCTTGAGGAACTCCAGGCGTATCTCATCCACCCCCGGGGCCCTGCCACCAAGGAGTTTAATAATTTACAATAATTTAATAATTTTAATAATAATATCTTACATTTATATAGCATTTCTCTGGCTACTCACAGTGATTTTCATAGACATACTTAAAAAAGACAGTCCTATCAGGTTTATTTGAATTTTAAAAAACCTAAATAATAATAATAATAATAATATCTTACATTTATATAGCATTTCTCTGGCTACTCACAGTGAATTTCATAGACATACTTAAAAAAGACAGTGTAAGCCCTTGATTTTTTTTTTTAATTAGTGGATGAGTGGATGAGTAAGGAACATAGTAGACAAAAAAGTGATATAGAAGACTTCCTTCAATCTTTTGAAATAAATTGTGGACAATTTTGTAATTCCAGTATTAATTTTGCAAGCAGAAGACAGGGGGCACACATTTCTACTCCATAGACCAAGCTGTGGAAATGAGTGTTTCTTCTGCTAGAAGGGATTAAGAGACACACTCGATATGAAAGTGCTATAAAAGATGTCTGATAGGCTTATTAAAGAAACTGTGCACAATTTTAACTGCCTGCCGTTCATTTTGTAATGGACCATGGCAGATGAGGAATGCCACAGACTGCTACAAGTTTTTAAAATACATTTGATGAGTTTTAATCTCCCATGAAAAACGGTGCACAGAACTCCTATGTGTTTTATAGGATAATTGCACCTGCTGTGAAAACAAGATTCCTCTCCAATGTACAGGGGTTAAAGGGTGGTTGTGATAGGAAATTTATTTATTTATTTATATAGAACTATATTTCATTCCAATAGTTTTAATGACTCACATGGCGGAAGTGAAATTTGAGTTCAACAACAAAGCCTTTCCCTTGGATTTTTTTTCCTTTTTTATCCCCAGGAAAAACCACCTGTGCAAATGTTTAAGAGCAAGCTATCACTTATAGCATAATGGATTGCTACATTTATTTTAACAAGCTGTCTTTTAAATGTCTTTGTAAAGTGTTACTGGGTGTCGAGTAATGTATTATTATTACTGATATTTTACTAAATCTTACTATCCACATTTCTTTGTTGATGAGCCCCGTTGAAGAATTTTTTGGTAACAGAACAGTAAACACGCCAAAACGACTGAAAATACAACTGACGACTGGTATTTTTTGATATCAGTTCGGATTCAGCGGGTTGGAAAATGGATGGATGGATGGATTTTAACAAAGTTTACTGTCCGCCCTCAATCACAGAGCATCCCAGTAAAACGTGAATAGCGTTTAATATACCTGCAGCCTTAGAATGCAGACATC